>NC_069502.1:53694981-53727481 GCF_027579735.1 Bombina bombina | reverse complement strand
TATAAGGTAACCTCTGTGTGACTGTCATTTATAAGGTAACCACTGTGACTGTCATTTATAAGGTAATCACTGTGACTGTCTGTCACTTATAAGGTAATCACTGTGACTGTCATTTATAAGGTAACCACTGTGACTGTCACTTATAAGGTAACCACTGTAACTGTAATTTATAAGGTAATCACTGTGACTGTCATTTATAAGGTAACCACTGTGACTGTCAGTTATAAGGTAATCACTGTGACTGTCATTTATAAGGTAACCACTGTGACTGTCACTTATAAGGTAACCACTGTGACTGTCATTTATAAGGTAAACACTGTGACTGTCATTTATAAGGTAATCACTGTGACTGTCATTTATAAGGTAACCACTGTGACTGGCAGTTATAAGGTAATCACTGTGACTGTCATTTATAAGGTAACCACTGTGGCTGTCACTTATAAGGTAACCACTGTAACTGTCATTTATAAGGTAATCACTGTGACTGTCATTTATAAGGTAACCACTGTGAGTGTCAGTTATAAGGTAATCACTGTGACTGTCATTTATAAGGTAACCACTGTGACTGTCAATTATAAGGTAATCACTGTGACTGTCACTTATAAGGTAACCCCTGTGAATGTCATCTATATATTACACAGTGTGACCACTGTGGCTGTCACTTATATAAGGTATCCCTGTGACTGTCATTTATAAGGTAACCACTGTGACTGTCAATTATAAGGTAATCACTGTGACTGTCACTTATAAGGTAACCCCTGTGAATGTCATCTATATATTACACAGTGTAACCACTGTGACTGTCACTTATAAGGTATCCACTGTGACTGTCATTTATAAGGTAACCACTGTAACTGTCATTTATAAGGTAATCACTGTGACTGTCATTTATAAGGTAACCACTGTGACTGTCACTTATAAGGTAACCACTGTAACTGTCATTTATAAGGTAATCACTGTGACTGTCATTTATAAGGTAACCACTGTGACTGTCAATTATAAGGTAATCACTGTGACTGTCACTTATAAGGTAACCCCTGTGAATGTCATCTATATATTACACAGTGTGACCACTGTGAGTGAACATTAAAAGGATAGTAAACCCCCAAATTTTCTTTTATGATTCAGATAGAACATACAATTTAACCCCTTAATGACCACAGCACTTTTCCATTTTCTGTCCATTTGGGACCAGGGCTATTTTTACATTTCTGTGCTGTTTGTGTTTAGTTGTAATTTTCCTCTTACTCATTTACTGTACCTACACATGTTATATGCCGTTTTTCTCGCCATTAAATTGACTTTCTAAAGATACCATTATTTTCATCATATCTTATAATTTACTATAAAATAATTATAAAATTTGAGGAAAAAATGGAAAAAAAACCACACTTTTTCTAAACCTTGACCCAAAAATCTGTTGCACATCTACAACCACCAAAAAACACCCATGCTAAATAGTTTCTAAATTTTATCCTGAGTTTAGAAATACCTAATGTTTACATGTTCTTTGCTTATTTTGCAAGTTATAGGGCAATAAGTACAAGTAGCACTTTGCTATTTCCAAACCCACTTTTTTTCAAAATTAGCGTTAGTTACATTGGGACACTGTTATCTGTCAAGAATCCTGAATATCCCTTGACATGTAGATATTTTTTTTAGTAGACATCCCAAAATATTGATCTAGGCCCATTTTGGTATATTTAATGCCACCTTTTCACCGCCAAATGCGATCAAATTTAAAAAAAAAGGTAAAATTTTTCACAATTTTAGGTTTCTCACTGAAATTATTTACAAACAGCTTGTGCAATTCTGGCACAAATAGTTGTAAATGCTTCTCTGGGATCCCTTTGTTCAGAAATAGCAGACATATATGGCTATGGAGTTGCTTTTTGGTAATAAGAAGGCCGCTAAAAGCTGCTGAGCCGCATCACACGGACTATTATGTCTAGCAGTGAAGGGGTTAATTTGGGAGCTTGCAGGGTTAATCTTTAGATTTAGTGTAGAAATCAGCCTCCCACCTGAAACATCCCACCCCCTGATCCCTCCCAAACAGCTCTCTTTCCTCCCCCACCCCCACAATTGTCCCCTGCCATCCTAAGTACTGGCAGAAAGTCTTGCCAGTACCTAAATAAAAAACAGGCTATTTTTTTAAAAGAAAATCTTTTTTTTAGCATATTTACATATGCTGCTGCTGTAGGATCCTCCCTTATCCCCAACCTCCCTGATCCCCCCCCAAACAGCTCTCTAACCCTCCCCCTCTACCTTATTGGGAGCCATCTTGGGTACTGGCAGCTGTCTGCCATTACCCAGTTTACAAAAAAATAGTTTTAAAAAAAAAAAAAAAAATTCTGTAGTGTAGCATTCCCCCCCAAAGACCAACCCCCCACCCCCTCCCAATCCCTTAGATCTTTATTTACCCATTCCCTCCCCCCTTTCTCCCAGCTTATTACAATTACATTTTTTCTCTGGAGTGTAGCGTTTCCCACCTGCTCCCGGCCCCGTGCACATGCGCACGCCCGACTCACCCACCGCTTCTACCTCGCCCACGATCCCACCCCCCCCTCTTACCACAGGCACCCATTGTTGTCCGCCTACCCGCCTCCCACATCGGGTCCCACCCACCAACGATTGGAGGCCATCAATGTCCAGTGCAGAGAGGGCCACAGAGTGGCTCTCCTCTGCATTGGGATGGCTAAGAAGAGTTATTGCAGGATGCCTCAATATCGAGGCATCACTGCAATAACCAGAAAGCATGCTGGAATTTCTTAATTCTCTTGTTATCCATTGCTGAAGGGATAGCAGTGCACTACTGACAGGAAGCTGAAAATATCTATTAGCCAATCACAAGAGACAAGTGTGTGCAGGCCACCATATTAGCAGCAGCTCCCACTAGTGTATGATATGTGCGTAATTTATTTTATATCAAGGGGATACTAAGACAATGAAGCACATTTGAAAATAGAAGTGAATTTAAAAGTATCTTAAAATAACATGCTCTATCTGAATCCTGCAAGTCAGCTTCTTATTCTGCAACTGATTGCAATTTGCAAAATAAAGATTTATAAACAAATAGCCATTATTTTTATTTTAAAGGGACAGTCAACTCAAAAATGGGTTCTAAACTCATACATATAGAGTTGCAAGAACGTACTATTTTCAGCTCTGCAGTTTTAAAATAATAATGATAGACAGAGTATGCATAGGGAATGAGTAGACAGAGGGGGGGAGAGAGAGAGAGAGAGAGAGAGAGAGAGAAGGAGAGAATATCACATGCATGCATGTGGCAGAGTTAGGAAGAGAATGAGAGAGAGAGAGATGAGAGAGAGAGAGAGAGAGTATGAGGTAGCACAGATCCCAAATAGTGTGTCACATACTGAAACACTAAGACCACAGACCACAAACAGTGTGTCACATACTGAAACATCAAGAGCAGAGACTCCAAAAAGAGTGTCACATAGTAAAAACATCCATTTAAGAAAATCCAGACAGTGTGCCACATAGTGAAACATCCAGAGCACAGACCCCTAACAGTGTGTCACATACTGAAACATCCAAAGCAAAGACTCCAAAGACTGTTTCACATACTAAAAACATGCAGATCAAAGACTCCAAACAATGTGTCACATACTGAAACATCCAGCGTCAGGGACCCCAAAACAGTGTGTCACATACTGAAACATCAAGCGCACAGACCCCAATAGTGTGTCCATACTGAAAACATCCAAAGCACAGACCCCTAACAGTGTGTCTCATACTAAAACATCCAGAGCAGAGACTCCAAATAGTGTGTCACATACTGAAACAGTGAGAGCACAGGAGCCAAATAGTGTGTCACATACTAAAAACTCCAGAGCAGAGACTCCAAATAGTGTGTCACATACTAAATCATCCAGAGCAGAGAATCCAAAAGAGTGTGTCACAAACTGAAACAGAGAGAGCACATATGCCAAAGAGTGTGTCACATACTGAAACAGTGAGAGCACAGTCACCAAATAGTGTGTCACATACTGAAACATCCAGAGCGGAGACTCCAAAGAGTGTGTCACATACTAAAACATCCAGAGCACAAACTCCAAAGAGTGTGTCAAGTACTGAAACAGTGAGAGCACATACGCCAAATAGTGTGTCACATACTGAAACAGTGAGAGCACAGACACCAAATAGTGTGTCACATTCTGAAACATCCAGAGCAGAGACTCCAAAGAGTGTGTCACATACTAAAACATCCAGAGCAGAGACTCCAAAGAGTGTGTCACATACTGAAACAGCGAAATCACAGGCACCAAATAGTGTGTCACATACTAAAACATCCAGAGCAGAGACTCCAAAGAGTGTGTCACATACTGAAACAGTGAGAGCACAGACGCCAAATAGTGTCACATTACCAAAACATCCAGAGCAGAAACTCCAAAGAGTGTGTCAATAACTGTAAAAGAGAGAGCACTAGACACCAAATAGTGTGTCACATATTAAAACATCCAGAGTAGAGATTTCTTAGAGTGTGTCACATACTAAAACATCCAGAGCAGAGACTCCAAAGAGTGTGTCACCATACTGAAACAGAGAGAGCACATATGCCAAAGAGTGTGTCACATACTGAAACAGTGAGAGGCACAGACACCAAATAGTGTGTCACATACTGAAACATCCAGAGCGGAGACTCCAAAGAGTGTGTCACATACTTAAAACATCCAGAGCACAAACTCCAAAGATTGTGTCAAGTACTGAAACAGTGAGAGCACATACGCCAAATAGTGTGTCACATACTGAAACAGTGAGAGCACAGACACCAAATAGTGTGTCACATTCTGAAACATCCAGAGCAGAGACGCCAAAGAGTGTGTCACATTACTAAAACATCCAGAGCAGCAGACTCCAAAGAGTGTGTCACATACTGAAACAGCGAAATCAACAGGCGCCAAATAGTGTGTCACATACTAAAAACTCCAGAGCAGATGACTCCAAAGAGTGTGTCACATACTGAAACAGTTGAGCAGCACAGACGCCAAATAGTGTCACTACCAAAACATCCAGAGCAGAAACTCCAAAGAGTGTGTCCAAATACTGTAAAAGAGAGAGCACAAGACACCAAATAGTGTGTCACATATTAAAACATCAGAGCAGAGATTTCTTTAGAGTGTGTCACATACTAAAACATCCAGAGCAGAGACTCCAAAGAGTGTGTCACATACTGAAACAGAGAGAACACCAGACGCCAAAGAGTGTCCATCATACTGAAACAGTGAGAGCACAGACACCAAATAGTGTGTCACATACTGAAACATCCAGCGCAGAGACTCCAAAGATTTGTGTCACATATTAAAACAGCCAGAGCAGAAACTCAAAGAGTGTGTCACATACTGAAACAGTGAGAGCACAGACGCCAAATAGTGTGTCACATACTAAAACATCCAGAGCAGAGTCTCCAAAGAGTGTGTCACATACTGAAACAGCGAGAGCACAGACGCCAAAGAGTGTGTCACAAACTAAAACATCCAGAGGCAGAGACTCCAAACAGTGTGCCACATACTGAAACATCCAGAGCAGAGACTCCAAACAGTGTGTCACATAGTGAAACATGCAGAGCACAGAACCCATATAGTGTTGTCACATAACAAAATATTGTGAGCAATACCATCCACCCCACATGCCCCTTTAAGACAGAGGGATATCAGTAAAAAAAAAACAGCTACCCCCCTTTAAGACACGCAGTTTTGAGGACATAGAATGGTATTAATATCTGATAAAATCCTCCCCACCTGCCTCTTTAAGAATAAAACACTTGTTTAATGTATATGAAGACTATGGCTGTCACGCATGGGCAGTTTGACGGGAATGAATATGACAAAATCCCCTTTGCTTCTACTGAGCATGCATGTGGGGTTGAGTTGCCTCTTTAAGAGGTAAATGTCTCTCCCTTCAGATTTTGCTTAGTAGTAGCTCTGCCCATGCCTAATTGCATTTTACACATTCAGTCAGCTGTGGAATGCAATAACCTCATTCTGAGCATGCTCAGTTAGGGGGTATGAAAATCAGACAAGGAATGAAAATAGAACGGATCAGCTGTTTCACAAGTTTGACCATATTGTGCATGCGTTCTAGCATCATTACATACCTGGCTGCATACGTCACTACTACAGTTTCGAGACCTGTGAAACTCCATTAGAAACTCCGTCAGTACCGCACCCGCTTTGCAGTATGATTAAAGCCTCTACACAGGTCAATCTTGTATGACCATACCGCGCCCCGATTTGCCATACATTTATACGCATTCCCATTACAGTTACACTGACATTAAAGAAATTAATTGTTCAAAACTGTTTACTTGGAAAGCGAGCACGGTATTGATAGAGATTCAAATGAATACAGGAGGGTCCATGAATTTCACTGTGTGTGTATATATACAGTAGTATACCAGTGTATATATATATATATATATGTGTTATGTATGTGTGTATATATATATATATAGTATATATATATATTATATACTGTATATATATGTGTGTGTGTGTGTGTATATATATATATGTGTGTATATATATATATATATATATATATATATGTGTGTGTGTATATACAGAAACATGCAAACACAGGCAGCAACAGACAGAGACGTGCACTCACAGGCAGTAATAGACAGAGACATGCACACACAGACAGTAATAGACAAAGACATTCACACACAGACAGTAATAGAGAGGGACATGCAAACACAGGCAGTAATAGACAGAGACATATACACACAGGCAGGGATAGATAGGCATACACACACACACACACTCAGGCAGTAATAGACAGAGACATGCACACACAAGCAGTAATAGACAGAGACATGCACACACACAGGCAGTAATAGAGAGAGACTTGTACACACAGGCAGGGATAGCTAGGCATACACACACTCAGGCAGTAATAGACGGAGACATGCACAAACAAGCAGTAATAGACAGAGACATGCACACACACAGGCAGTAATAGAGAGAGACTTGCACACACAGGCAGGGATAGATAGGCATAAACTCACTCAGGCAGTAATAGACAGAGACATGCACACACAGGCAGTAATAGACAGAGACATGCACACACACAGGCAGTAATAGAGAGAGACATGCACACACAGGCAGGGATAGATAGGCATACACACACACACACTGGCAGTAATAAACAGAGACATACACACACAAGCAGTAATAGACAGAGACATGCACACACACAGGCAGTAATAGAGAGAGACATGCACACACAGGCAGGGATAGATAGGCATAAACACACTCAGGCAATAATAGACAGAGACATGCACACACAAGCAGTAATAGACAGAGACATGCACACAGACAGGCAGTAATAGACAGAGACATGTACACACACAAGCAGTAATAGACAGAGACATGCACAAACAAGCAGTAATAGACAGAGACATGCACACACACAGGCAGTAATAGAGAGAGACTTGTACACACAGGCAGAGATAGATAGGCATACACACACTCAGGCAGTAATAGACAGAGACATGCACACACAGGCAGTAATAGACAGAGACATGCACACACACAGGCAGTAATAGACATGCACACACAGGCAGGGATAGATAGGCATACACACACACTCTGGCAGTAATAGACAGAGACATGCACACACAGGCAGTAATAGACAGAGACATGCACACACAGGCAGTAATAGACAGAGACATGCACACACACACAGGCAGTAATAGAGAGACATGCACACACAGGCAGGGATAGATAGGCATACACACACACTCAGGCAGTAATAGGCAGATACACACACTCAGGCAGTAATAGCAGAAACAAGCACTCACATGTGAGTTTGTGAAAACTTGCCATTGTTATTATGGAGTAAATGACGCATACACACACCCATCATTATTAAGCTTTTGTAAACAATAAGTAAATACACAAAAAAGGCATAATGTCAAAAAGAATTTTTTTTTTATTCAACAGTCCTTAACAGAAAACCTGTTCCTTAGTATGTGGAAACCCAAATTTTATAAAGCACCTTTTTAAATTAGCTCAGTAAAACGAAAAAATATGTACATATCATTATGTAAAGACCATGAATAATTTGTCATATGCATAAAACATCACGGGCCCCATCCGATATAAATCGTCGCCCGCAAAAGCCGGTGACGCCGGTTTTTGCGCGGGTTTGGTATCCTATATACGGCGTAACATAGAAGTTACGCTTGTATATTTCACCCGTCACCCGCAATATTTACTCCCATAAGCTAACATAGTAAACCTGCGCAGTTTGCTATCCAATATCCAGCACAAGGTCTTACGTGGCGAAAATGGAGAAATCTTACACCATTTTCACCTCGCCATAAAATGCAGCCGTAGCAGGCCTTGCGCTGAATATTGGAGCACCGTAACTCCCTAAAATGCCTCCAAAAAAACTAACACCTAACGCATGCGCAATGTCTATCTACCTGTCAACCGCAATCCCCCACCGCAATACCTAATAAAGTGTTTAACCCCTAAACTGCCGCTCCCGGACCCCGCCGCCACCTGCATTAAATATATTAACCCCTAATCTGACCCCCCTACACTACCGCCACCTATTTTAAATGTATTAAGCCCTAATCTGTCCTCCCTATACCGCCGCCACCTATTTAAATGTATTAACCCCTTATCTGACCCCCCTAAACTGCCACCTATTTTAAATGTATTACCTAAGTCTAACCCTAACACCCCCTAATTTAATTATTATTTAAATAAATATAAATAGAAGAGGTCCTGATTCAATCAGCCAATCGGATTGAGCTTGCATTCTATTGGCTGATCAGAACAGCCAATAGAATGCGAGATCAATCCGATTGGCTGATCCAATCAGCCAATCGGATTGAACTTCAATAGGATCGGATTTTTCCTACCTTAATTCCGATTGGCTGATAGAATCCTATCAGCCAATCGGAATTTGAGGGACGCCATCTTGGATGATATCATTTAAAGGAACCTTCATTCGTCGTTAGTCCATTGGGGAAGGAGGATGTTCCGCGTCGGAGGTCTGAAGATGGAGCCGGAAGAAAGAAGATAGAAGATGCCGCTTGGAGGAAGACATCGCCGGATGGAGGACCTCTTCTTTGCCGCTTGGAGGAAGACATCGCCCGGATGGAGGACCTCTTCTTTGCCGCTTGGAGGAAGACATCGACCGGATGGAGGACCTCTTCTTTGCCGCTTGGAGGAAGACTTCGCCCGGATGGAGGACCACATCGCTCGGATTGGATGAAGAGTTCAACTCGGCTGGGTGAAGACGGCTCAAGGTAGGGTGATCTTCAGGGGGTTAGTGTTAGGTTTTTTTAAGGGGGGTTTTGGTGGGTTTAGTGTAGGGGTATGTGGGTGGTGGGTTGTAATGTTGGGGGGTATTGTATTTTTTTTTACAGGTTAAAGAGCTGATTACTTTGGGGCAATGCCCCGCAAAAAAAGCCCTTTTAAGGGCTGGTAAAAGAGCTGATTACTTTGCAATTTAGAATAGGGTAGGGAATTTTATTATTTTGGGGGGATTTATTATTTTATTAGGGAGCTTAGATTAGGTGTAATTAGTTTAAACTTCTTGTAATATTTTTTTAATTTTTGTAATTTAGTGTTTGTTTTTTTGGTACTATAGTTTAGTTTATTTAATTGTATTTTAGTTTAGATAATTGTAGTTTATTTAATTAATTTATTGATAGTATAGTGTTAGGTGTATTTGTAACTTAGGTTAGGATTTATTTTACAGGTAATTTTGTAATTATTTTAACTAGGTAGCTATTAAATAGTTATTAACTATTTAATAGCTATTGTATCTAGTTAAAATAAATACAAAGTTGCCTGTAAAATAAATATAAACCCTAAAATAGCTACAATGTAATTATTAATTATATTGTAGCTATCTTAGGGTTTATTTTATAGGTAAGTATTTAGTTTTAAATTAGGAATAATTTAGTTAATAATATTAAAGGGACAGTCTAGGCCAAAATAAACTTTCATGATTCAGATAGAGCATGTAATTTTAAACAATTTTCCAATTTTCTTTTATCACCAATTTTGCTTTGTTCTCTTGGTATTCTTAGTTGAAAGCTTAACCTAGGAGGTTCATATGCTAATTTCTTAGACCTTGAAACCCACCTCTTTCAGATTGCATTTTAACAGTTTTTCACAACTGCCGGCGGGGTTTATGTGATAGCTTGCACCAAAAACGACTCCGTATATCGGATCACCGCCCAACCTCTTTAGTGACAGAGATCAGTGAGATAGTATCCTACTTTCCTTTTTACTTTCAGTTTTAGCTCTAAGCAGTTATTTGGTCTTAACACGCCCCCTTTGTGATCTTGTTGCTCCATTAGTATGATTGGCATCCAATGCAGCCAAATAACAAAACAGCTTCCTTTCAAAAATGTATATGCTTGTGATCTGTGTATTTTAACCTTTGCTATACCAGTAGTTTATCAAGCAAGCACTGCCACTTTAACATAATTAAAAAAAAAAAAAGTGCTCCCCACTGAACCCCGGGCCACTGCCCGGTCTGCCCGCACCTAGAAACGGCCCTGAACGGTAGAAGAATGCACTCAAAAAATGACAATGAATGCCTCTGTGTAATACGTAGTAATAATAATAATGGACCCAGGGTTTCTCAATTACAAAATCTGCTGGCAGAGGTCTTGAAAAAAGCCTGTGAAAACATTTGTTACAAATCTATATCTAGTCTATATCTAGGAGATCCAGATGTCCCGAAATTATCTGTGGCGTATCTCTGGCAGTTTGGCACCTTCAAACAAATTCGATTTGCAGGGATTGGACTTCAGTAGCCATACAAGGGAATGGAACAAAGATTCAGGAGCATATCAAACGGAACCGTATAAAGGGAACGGAACAAAGATTCAGGAGCATATCAAACGGAGCTATATAAGGAACGGAACAAAGATTCAGGAGCATATCAAACGGAGCCGTATAAGGGAACGGAACAAAGATTCAGGAGCATATCAAACGGAGCCGTATAAGGGAATGGAACAAAGATTCAGGAGCATATCAAACGGAGCCGTATAAGGGAACGGAACAAAGATTCAGGAGCATATCAAACGGAGCCAGTATAAGGGAAAGGAACAAAGATTCAGGAGCATATCAAACTGAGCCGTATAAGGGAATGGAACAAAGATTCAGGAGCATATCAAACGGAGCCGTATAAGGGAACGGAACAAAGATTCAGGAGCATATCAAACGGAGCCGTATAAGGGAACGGAACAAAGATTCAGGAGCATATCAAACGGAGCCGTATAAGGGAAAGGAACAAAGATTCAGGAGCATATCAAACGGAGCCGTATAAGGGAACGGAACAAAGATTCAGGAGCATATCAAACGGAGCCGTATAAGGGAACGGAACAAAGATTCAGGAGCATATCAAACGGAGCCGTATAAGGGAACAAACAAAATATTCAGGAGCATATCAACACCAGAGCCGTACACGTGACGGAACAAAGATTCAGGAGCATATCAAACTGAGCCGTACAAGGGAATGGAACATAGATTCAGGAGCATATCAAAAGGAGCCGTACAAGGGAACGGAACAAAGATTCAGGAGCATATCAAATCGGAGGCCTTACAAGGGAACGAACCAGATTCAGGAGCATATCAAACGGAGCCGTAAAAGGGAACGGAACTAAGATTCAGGAGCATATCAAACGGAGCCGTAAAGGGAACGAAACAAAGATTCCAGGAGCATATCAAACTGAGCCGTACAAAGGAACAGAACAAAGATTCAGGAGCATATCAAACGGAGCCGTACAAGGGAGTAAAACAAAGATTCAGGAGCATATCAAACAGAGCCGTACAAGGGAACAGAACAAAGATTCAGGAGCATATCAAACAGGAGCCGTATAAGGGAACGGAACAAAGATTCAGGAGCATATCAAATGGAGCCGTATAAGGGAGCGGAACAAAGATTCAGGAGCATATCAAACGGAGCCGTATAAGTGAACGGAACAAAGATTCAGGAGCATATCAAACAGAGCCGTATAAGGGAACGGAACAAAGATTCAGGAGCATATCAGACGGAACTGTATAAGGGAATGGAACAAAGATTCAGGAGCATATCAAATGGAGCCATATAAGGGAACGGAACAAAGATTCAGGAGCATATCAAATGGAGCTGTATAAGGGAATGGAACAAAGATTCAGGAGCATATCAAATGGAGCCGTATAAGGGAACGGAACAAAGATTCAGGAGCATATCAAATGGAGCTATATAAGGGAACGGAACAAAGATTCAGGAGCATATCAAATGGAGCCGTATAAGGGAACGGAACAAAGATTCAGGAGCATATCAAACAGAGCCGTATAAGGGAACAGAACAAAGATTCAGGAGCATATCAAACAGAACCGTATAAGGGAATGGAACAAAGATTCAGGAGCATATCAAACAGAGCCGTATAAGGGAACGGAACAAAGATTCAGGAGCATATCAAATGGAGCCGTATAAGGGAACGGAACAAAGATTCAGGAGCATATCAAATGGAACTGTATAAGGGAACAGAACAAAGATTCAGGAGCATATCAAACGGAGCCGTATATGGGAACGGAACAAAGATTCAGGAGCATATCAAATGGAGCCATACAAGGGAACGAAACAAAGATTCAGGAGCATATCAAACAGAGCCGTATAAGTGAACGGAACAAAGATTCAGGAGCATATCAAACGGAGCCGTATAAGGGAATGGAACAACGATTCAGGAGCATATAAAACGGAGCCGTATAAGGGAACGGAATAAAGATTCAGGAGCATATCAAACGGAGCCGTATAAGGGAACGGAACAAAGATTCAGGAGTATATCAAATGGAGCCATATAAGGGAACGGAACAAAGATTCAGGAGCATATCAAATGGAGCTGTATAAGGGAATGGAACAAAGATTCAGGAGCATATCAAATGGAGCCGTATAAGGTAACGGAACAAAGATTCAGGAGCATATCAAATGGAGCCGTATAAGGGAATGGAACAAAGATTCAGGAGCATATCAAACGGAGCCGTATAAGGGAATGGAACAAAGATTCAGGAGCATATCAAACAGAGCCGTATAAGGGAACGGAACAAAGATTCAGGAGCATATCAAATGGAGCCGTATAAGGGAACGGAACAAAGATTCAGGAGCATATCAAACGGAGCCGTACAAGGGAATGGAACAAAGATTCAGGAGCATATCAAACGGAGCCGTATAAGGGAACGGAACAAAGATTCAGGAGCATATCAAATGGAGCCGTATAAGGGAACGGAACAAAGATTCAGGAGCATATCAAACGGAGCCGTATAAGGGAACGGAGCAAAGATTCAGGAGCATATCAAACGGAGCCGTATAAGGGAACGGAACAAAGATTCAGGAGCATATCAAACGGAGCCGTATAAGGGAACGGAACAAAGATTCAGGAGCATATCAAACGGAGCCGTACAAGGGAACGGAACAAAGATTCAGGAGCATATCAAACGGAGCCGTACAAGGGAACGGAACAAAGATTCAGGAGCATATCAAACGGAGCCGTACAAGGGAAAGGAACAAAGATTCAGGAGCATATCAAACGGAGCCGTACAAGGGAACAAAGAACAAAGATTCAGGAGCATATCAAACTGAGCCGTACAAGGGAACGGAACAAAGATTCAGGAGCATATCAAACGGAGCCGTACAAGGGAACGGAACAAAGATTCAGGAGCATATCAAACGGAGCCGTACAAGGGAACGGAACAAAGATTCAGGAGCATATCAAACGGAGCCGTACAAGGGAACGGAACACAGATTCAGGAGCATATCAAACGGAGCCGTACAAGGGAATGGAACACAGATTCAGGAGCATATCAAACGGAGCCGTACAAGGGAACGGAACAAAGATTCAGGAGCATATCAAACGGAGCCGTACAAGGGAACGGAACAAAGATTCAGGAGCATATCAAACGGAACCGTATAAGGGAATGGAACAAAGATTCAGGAGCATATCAAACGGAGCCGTATAAGTGAACGGAACAAAGATTCAGGAGCATATCAAACAGAGCCGTATAAGGGAATGGAACAAAGATTCAGGAGCATATCAAACAGAGCCGTATAAGGGAACGGAACAAAGATTCAGGAGCATATCAAATGGAGCCGTATAAGGGAACGGAACAAAGATTCAGGAGCATATCAAACGGAACTGTATAAGGGAACAGAACAAAGATGTAGGAGCATATCAAATGGAGCCATATAAGGGAACGGAACAAAGATTCAGGAGCATATCAAATGGAGCCATTCAAGGGAACGGAACAAAGATTCAGGAGCATATCAAACGGAGCCGTATAAGTGAACGGAACAAAGATTCAGGAGCATATCAAACGGAGCCGTATAAGGGAATGGAACAACGATTCAGTAGCATATAAAACGGAGCCGTATAAGGGAACGGAATAAAGATTCAGGAGCATATCAAACGAAGCCGTATAAGGGAACGGAACAAAGATTCAGGAGTATATCAAATGGAGCCATATAAGGGAACGGAACAAAGATTCAGGAGCATATCAAACGGAGCCGTATAAGGGAATGGAACAAAGATTCAGGAGCATATCAAACAGAGCCGTATAAGGGAACGGAACAAAGATTCAGGAGCATATCAAATGGAGCCGTATAAGGGAACGGAACAAAGATTCAGGAGCATATCAAACGGAGCCGTATAAGGGAATGGAACAAAGATTCAGGAGCATATCAAACGGAGCTGTATAAGGGAACGGAACAAAGATTCAGGAGCATATCAAACGGAGCCGTATAAGGGAACGGAACAAAGATTCAGGAGCATATCAAACGGAGCCGTATAAGGGAACGGAACAAAGATTCAGGAGCATATCAAACGGAGCCGTATAAGGGAACGGAACAAAGATTCAGGAGCATATCAAACGGTGCAGTATAAGGGAACGGAGCAAAGATTCAGGAGCATATCAAACGGAGCCGTATAAGGGAATGGAACAAAGATTAAGGAGCATATCAAACGGAGCCGTATAAGGGAACGGAGCAAAGATTCAGAAGCATATCAAACGGAGCCGTATAAGGGAACGGAACAAAGATT
Organism: Bombina bombina; assembly: GCF_027579735.1. Taxonomy (NCBI): domain Eukaryota; kingdom Metazoa; phylum Chordata; class Amphibia; order Anura; family Bombinatoridae; genus Bombina; species Bombina bombina. The sequence continues at coordinate 53,712,408 of NC_069502.1, read as the reverse complement.
CAGGAGCATATCAAACAGAGCCGTATAAGGGAACGTAACAAAGATTCAGGAGCATATCAAATGGAGCCGTATAATGGAACGGAACAAAGATTCAGGAGCATATCAAACGGAGCCGTATAAGGGAATGGAACAAAGATTCAGGAGCATATCAAACGGAGCGGTATAAGGGAACGGAACAAAGATTCAGGAGCATATCAAATGGAGCCGTATAAGGGAATGGAACAAAGATTCAGGTGCATATCAAACGGAGCCGTATAAGGGAACGGAGCAAAGATTCAGGAGCATATCAAACGGAGCCGTATAAGGGAACGGAACAAAGATTCAGGAGCATATCAAACGGAGCCGTATAAGGGAACGGAAAAAGAATTCAGGAGCATATCAAACGGAGCCGTATAAGGGAACGGAGCAAAGATTCAGGAGCATATCAAACGGAGCCGTATAAGGGAACGGAACAAAGATTCAGGAGCATATCAAATGGAGCCATATAAGGGAACGGAACAAAGATTCAGGAGCATATCAAATGGAGCCATAGAAGGTAACGGAACAAAGATTCAGGAGCATATCAAATGGAGCCGTAGAAGGTAACGGAACAAAGATTCAGGAGCATATCAAATGGAGCTATATAAGGGAACGGAACAAAGATTCAGGAGCATATCAAACGGAGCTATATAAGGGAACGGAACAAAGATTCAGGAGCATATCAAACGGAGCCGTATAAGGGAACGGAACAAAGATTCAGGAGCATATCAAACTGAGCCATATAAGGGAACGGAACAAAGATTCAGGAGCATATCAAACGGAGCCGTATAAGGGAATGGAACAAAGATTCAGGAGCATATCAAACGGAGCCGTATAAGGGAACTGAACAAAGATTCAGGAGCATATCAAACGGAACCGTATAAGGGAATGGAACAAAGATTCAGGAGCATATCAAACGGAACCGTATAAGGGAACGGAACAAAGATTCAGGAGCATATCAAATGGAGCCGTATAAGTGAACGGAACAAAGATTCAGGAGCATGTCAAACAGAGCCGTATAAGGGAATGGAACAAAGATTCAGGAGCATATCAAACAGAGCCGTATAAGGGAACGGAACAAAGATTCAGGAGCATATCAAATGGAGCCGTATAAGGGAACGGAACAAAGATTCAGGAGCATATCAAACGGAACTGTATAAGGGAACAGAACAAAGATTTAGGAGCATATCAAATGGAGCCGTATAAGTGAACGGAACAAAGATTCAGGAGCATATCAAATGGAGTCATTCAAGGGAACGGAACAAAGATTCAGGAGCATATCAAACGGAGCCGTATAAGTGAACGGAACAAAGATTCAGGAGCATATCAAACGGAGCCGTATAAGGGAATGGAACAACGATTCAGGAGCATATAAAACGGAGCCGTATAAGGGAACGGAATAAAGATTCAGGAGCATATCAAACGGAGCCGTATAAGGGAACGGAACAAAGATTCAGGAGTATATCAAATGGAGCCATATAAGGGAACGGAACAAAGATTCAGGAGCATATCAAATGGTGCTGTATAAGGGAACGGAACAAAGATTCAGGAGCATATCAAACGGAGCCGTATAAGGGAATGGAACAAAGATTCAGGAGCATATCAAACGGAGCCGTATAAGGGAACGGAACAAAGATTCAGGAGCATATCAAACGGAGCCGTATAAGGGAACTGAACAAAGATTCAGGAGCATATCAAACGGAACCGTATAAGGGAATGGAACAAAGATTCAGGAGCATATCAAACAGAACCGTATAAGGGAACGGAACAAAGATTCAGGAGCATATCAAACGGAGCCGTATAAGTGAACGGAACAAAGATTCAGGAGCATGTCAAACAGAGCCGTATAAGGGAATGGAACAAAGATTCAGGAGCATATCAAACAGAGCCGTATAAGGGAACGGAACAAAGATTCAGGAGCATATCAAATGGAGCCGTATAAGGGAACGGAACAAAGATTCAGGAGCATATCAAACGGAACTGTATAAGGGAACAGAACAAAGATTTAGGAGCATATCAAATGGAGCCGTATAAGTGAACTGAACAAAGATTCAGGAGCATATCAAATGGAGTCATTCAAGGGAACGGAACAAAGATTCAGGAGCATATCAAACGGAGCCGTATAAGTGAACGGAACAAAGATTCAGGAGCATATCAAACGGAGCCGTATAAGGGAATGGAACAACGATTCAGGAGCATATAAAACGGAGCCGTATAAGGGAACGGAATAAAGATTCAGGAGCATATCAAACGGAGCCGTATAAGGGAACGGAACAAAGATTCAGGAGTATATCAAATGGAGCCATATAAGGGAACGGAACAAAGATTCAGGAGCATATCAAATGGTGCTGTATAAGGGAACGGAACAAAGATTCAGGAGCATATCAAACGGAGCCGTATAAGGGAATGGAACAAAGATTCAGGAGCATATCAAACGGAGCCGTATAAGGGAACGGAACAAAGATTCAGGAGCATATCAAATGGAGCCGTATAAGGGAACGGAACAAAGATTCAGGAGCATATCAAATGGAGCTGTATAAGGGAATGGAACAAAGATTCAGGAGTATATCAAACGGAGCCGTATAAGGGAACGGAGCAAAGATTCAGGAGCATATCAAACGGAGCCGTATAAGGGAACGGAACAAAGATTCAGGAGCATATCAAACGGAGCCGTATAAGGGAACGGAACAAAGATTCAGGAGCATATCAAATGGAGCCGTATAAGGGAACGGAGCAAAGATTCAGGAGCATATCAAACAGAGCCGTATAAGGGAACGGAACAAAGATTCAGGAGCATATCAAATGGAGCCATATATATTGAACGGAACAAAGATTCAGGAGCATATCAAATGGAGCCGTAGAAGGTAACGGAACAAAGATTCAGGAGCATATCAAATGGAGCTATATAAGGGAACGGTACAAAGATTCAGGAGCATATCAAACGGAGCTATATAAGGGAACGGAACAAAGATTCAGGAGCATATCAAACGGAGCCGTATAAGGGAACGGAACAAAGATTCAGGAGCTTATCAAACGGAGCCATATAAGGGAACGGAACAAAGATTCAGGAGCATATCAAATGGATCCGTATAAGGGAACGGAACAAAGATTCAGGAGCATATCAAACGGAGCCGTATAAGGGAATGGAACAAAGATTCAGGAGCATATCAAACAGAGCCGTATAAGGGAACTGAAGAAAGATTCAGGAGCATATCAAACAGAACCGTATAAGGGAATGGAACAAAGATTCAGGAGCATATCAAACGGAACGGTATAAGGGAACGGAACAAAGATTCAGGAGCATATAAAACGGAGCCGTATAAGGGAACGGAATAAAGATTCAGGAGCATATCAAACGGAGTCGTATAAGGGAATGGAACAAAGATTCAGGAGCATATCAAACGGAGCCGTATAAGGGAATGGAACAAAGATTCAGGAGCATATCAAACGGAGCCGTATAAGGGAATGGAACAAAGATTCAGGAGCATATCAAATGGAGCCATATAAGGGAACGGAACAAAGATTCAGGAGCATATCAAATGGAGCTGTATAAGGGAATGGAACAAAGATTCAGGAACATATCAAATGGAGCCGTATAAGGGAATGGAACAAAGATTCAGGAGCATATCAAACGTAGCCGTATAAGGGAACGGAACAAATATTCAGGAGCATATCAAACGGAGACGTATAAGGGAACGGAACAAAGATTCAGGAGCAAATCAAACGGAACTGTATAAGGGAACAGAACAAAGATTCAGGAGCATATCAAACTGAGCCGTACAAGGGAATGGAACAAAGATTCAGGAGCATAACAAATGGAGCCGTATAAGGGAATGGAACAACGATTCAGGAGCTTATCAAACAGAGCCGTATAAGGGAACGGAACAAAGATTCAGGAGCATATCAAACGGAGCCATATAAGGGAACGGAACAAAGATTCAGGAGCATATCAAACAGAGCCGTATAAGGGAACGGAACAAAGATTCAGGAGCATATCAAACAGAGCCGTATAAGGGAATGGAACAAAGATTCAGGAGCATATCAAACGGAGCCGTATAAGGGAACTGAACAAAGATTCAGGAGCATATGAAACGGAACCGTATAAGGGAATGGAACAAAGATTCAGGAGCATATCAAATGGAACCGTATAAGGGAACGGAACAAAGATTCAGGAGCATATCAAACGGAGCCGTATAAGTGAACGGAACAAAGATTCAGGAGCATATCAAACAGAGCCGTATAAGGGAATGGAACAAAGATTCAGGAGCATATCAAACAGAGCCGTATAAGGGAACGGAACAAAGATTCAGGAGCATATCAAATTTAGCCGTATAAGGGAACGGAACAAAGATTCAGGAGCATATCAAACGGAACTGTATAAGGGAACAGAACAAAGATTCAGGAGCATATCAAACGGAGCCGTATAAGGGAACGGAACAAAGATTCAGGAGCATATCAAATGGAGCCATACAAGGGAACGGAACAAAGATTCAGGAGCATATCAAACGGAGCCGTATAAGTGAACGGAACAAAGATTCAGGAGCATATCAAATGGAGCCGTATAAGGGAATGGAACAACGATTCAGGAGCATATAAAACGGAGCCGTATAAGGGAACGGAATAAAGATTCAGGAGCATATCAAACAGAGCCGTATAAGGGAACGGAACAAAGATTCAGGAGTATATCAAATGGAGCCATATAAGGGAACGGAACAAAGATTCAGGAGCATATCAAATGGAGCTGTATAAGGGAATGGAACAAAGATTCAGGAGCATATCAAATGGAGCCGTATAAGGTAACGGAACAAAGATTCAGGAGCATATCAAATGGAGCCGTATATGGGGGGCGGAGTTAGCCACTACAGGGATGAGACGTGTTTTTCTCTTGCTCCTGCTCATAAATATAATATTTGTTATAATCTGAAAAATCTAGCCAAAAAAGCCTTCATTATTCTCTTATGACCATATACGCAGAGGTTTAGGCTCACAAGACTTTTCATTCTCAAGATATTAACAGAGCAGGAGCTGCGACGCCACACTCCTACATGAAGAGGCCCTGATTATATGAGGTACCGGCTCTTTATTTGCATCAACCCAGCGTGGCTTCCAGAACATTGACTCTGAGTAATTAATAAAGCGCCATAGCCACACATCAGAGTGCTCCGGAACAGCTACTTTCTACAGACATATCCCCAGATCAGGGCCACGGAACCCCCCACTCTCTAACCGGACACTCAGAAAATTATTCGGACTACCCGTCTCTTCTTCAAAGCACTAAGGGAACAGTCTATTAGGTCGTGTGACAACTGCAGTAGTATGGGGTCGCTAAATGGAGAGGAACGTATCACCCGATTACATATGGATGTCTCCTATGCGGATCTGAAGCAGAGTCTACTGGATCTCTTAGAATTGGCAAAGCAACTGCCACAGACCCCCTCTCCTATCTACAGTGGTGAGATGCAGCAAGTGGCGACCCCTCCTATGATTCAGCAGACCAGAAGAGGTCGGGACACAAGAGATTGTCGGGACTTCACAACAGGAACTAACCTCATTTATGTAAGTCCTTATGCAGACATCATCTTTTCTGATCGCCGCTGTAGCACTTTGATAGAGAAGCCGCTGCTATTATTCTCACGAGAACTCCGAGATAACCTCAAGGCCCCTACTCTGTCTGCCCGCTGCCAACGACGAGAGAAGGTGTTGACATACGTTTTGGCAGAGATGGAGGAGATGCTTAATCTGGCCGCATACTACCCTAGAGCCGTAGCCCACCCCTTCACATCTCCACTCTGTGAACCATGGACATACATGGGATTATTGGGAACTACTCACTTCTATCTGTTAACTCTTCACAGGTTGGGTGTGGGCTAGATTCTGTCTCTCAACATCGGATCCTCATATATGGTATCCCTATGCCAATGTTATGTTAGTGTGCTTCACTGTTTTAATACCTAGGTTACATTGTCATCTTATGGTTGATCTGCTTGTACACTTTACTGAGACCTGGTAACTCCCTAGCTAGACGCAGCTCTGCCTCATTTACTTATTGTTTTTTCTCATGAAACCAAATATACTCCTCCCCATTCCCCACTTCCATCTTTTATGCCATACTGCTATCTTGTCCCCGTGGTGTAGACTTGTGCCATTCATTGATAGCCCTGAAGGGGCCACACTATCCAGCTCCTTATGGAATTAGTTATGCAGGAAGTTTATTCAATACATAACCTATGGCCTACATGAACGAGGTACGCAACTCATGGCCCAGAGATTCATGACTATTTTCCAAATAGGAGATCATCTAATTCCATCTAATACCAACCTACTTATAAGTCCTCTAGCTGTGCCCTCAGATTCCTGTAAACCCACCAAACCTTTTATTGCAGAAGAGCCTTGCTAGTAATACTGCCCTACGTGCTTATTTAAATGACTTCAATACTAAAGCTGCCGGCGGCCGAGGCAGCGTAGTAAATAAAGGCAGAACTGGAAAGTCTGATGACTCTGTATAGTATATAGATAGGAATCCTTTCTCGGGGTGTATAGGTAGAGGTCAGATATCACTGGTGATTGTACTTTCTTGTTTTAAACCCTTCAACAGGTCTTCATATATAGGATTTATCCCTACCTTCCCACACACATTCACTTCTCTCAAGTTGGCAGCTATATTTCTAATCTGATCAGAGCATTAATTTACCCCCACGCCAAGCTTAACACATCCTGTGACCCATAGGGCTGTGAGAGATGCTATACGGCAATACAAGTGCAGAGTCTCATTATGTACAAGTCCGAATATTAGTTCAAAATATTATTAATAGTGTCCTTACACTTAAGCATCCATATCATCTCACTTATCTCTCCCTTCCCCCTATACTCCCAATTTTGAGCGGCTCTCGCCCGCTGACTCCCTTACCCCCTGAATAAATAATATATATTCATACATGCAGGTGTGTACTTTTCATCTAACTCTCATTCCCCAGATATTATATACCGTTGTTTGTTCAATATACCTATGTTTGCTCCTTTCCACACAGATGGTATAACCGTGTTTTCTTGTTTTCTTGTGTTTTATTTTAACGGTACACATCCTCCACACTCCCTATCAATTAATATAAAAAATGAGGTTTCATTCTCATATATCTACATTCTTTTTTATTTAGCTAACAATCCAGTTATGGTTCTTAAGGTCTTTTACTAGGTATGTTGCATGCAGTTTATTTATCTTTATTTTTTTTTCTCTTTATATTCGTTCATAAGGCATCTAATAGTAGATATATTTGTTATCTCTTTCTCTCTGATAATAGTACCAAGACAATGACTTGTAATATCACAATTCAAAGATCTAAACATTGCTAAGTGATATGCCTCTGGTTATATGCGCATAATCTTTTGTTATGACCTATTGTAACTGGATAAACTTTGTTTTCTCTCTTTTTGTATTATGTTCATATAATACCTCAATAAAAAAAAAAAAAAAAAAAAAAAAAAATGGAGCCGTATAAGGGAACGGAACAAAGATTCAGGAGCATATCAAACGGAGCCGTATAAGGGAATGGAACAAAGATTCAGGAGCATATCAAACGGAGCCGTATAAGGGAACAGAACAAAGATTCAGGAGCATATCAAATGGAGCTGTATAAGGGAACGGAACAAAGATTCAGGAGCATATCAAATGGAGCCGTATAAGGGAATGGAACAAAGATTCAGGAGCATATCAAATGGAGCCGTATAAGGGAACGGAACAAAGATTCAGGAGCATATCAAATGGAGCCGTATAAGGGAATTGAACAAAGATTCAGGAGCATATCAAACAGAGCCGTATAAGGGAAAGGAGAAAAGATTCAGGAGCATGTCAAACGGAGCCGTATAAGGGAACGGAACAAAGATTCAGGAGCATATCAAACGGAGCCGTATAAGGGAACGGAACAAAGATTCAGGAGCATATCAAACGGAGCCGTATAAGGGAACGGAGCAAAGATTCAGGAGCATATGAAACGGAGCCGTATAAGGGAACGGAACAAAGATTCAGGAGCATATCAAATGGAGCCATATAAGGGAACGGAACAAAGATTCAGGAGCATATCAAATGGAGCCGTAGAAGGTAACGGAACAAAGATTCAGGAGCATATCAAATGGAGCTATAGAAGGGAATGGAACAAAGATTCAGGAGCATATCAAACGGAGCTATATAAGGGAACGGAACAAAGATTCAGGAGCATATCAAACGGAGCCGTATAAGGGAACGGAACAAAGATTCAGGAGCATATCAAACGGAGCCATATAAGGGAACGGAACAAAGATTCAGGAGCATATCAAATGGAGCCGTATAAGGGAACGGAACAAAGATTCAGGAGCATATCAAACGGAGCCGTATAAGGGAATGGAACAAAGATTCAGGAGCATATCAAATGGAGCCATATAAGGGAATTAAACAAAGATTCAGGAGCATATCAAACAGAACCGTATAAAGGAATGGAACAAAGATTCAGGAGCATATCAAACGGAACCGTATAAGGGAACGGAACAAAGATTCAGGAGCATATAAAACGGAGCCGTATAAGGGAACGGAATAAAGATTCAGGAGCATATCAAACGGAGCCGTATAAGGGAATGGAACAAAGATTCAGGAGCATATCAAACGGAGCCGTATAAGGGAATGGAACAAAGATTCAGGAGCATATCAAACGGAGCCGTATAAGGGAATGGAACAAAGATTCAGGAGCATATCAAATGGAGCCATATAAGGGAACGGAACAAAGATTCAGGAGCATATCAAAGGGAGCTGTATAAGGGAATGGAACAAATATTCAGGAGCATATCAAATGGAGCCGTATAAGGGAACGGAACAAAGATTCAGGAGCATATCAAATGGAGCTATATAAGGGAACGGAACAAAGATTCAGGAGCATATCAAATGGAGCCGTATAAGGGAACGGAACAAAGATTCAGGAGCATATCAAACAGAGCCGTATAAGGGAACAGAACAAAGATTCAGGAGCATATCAAACGGAACCGTATAAGGGAATGGAACAAAGATTCAGGAGCATATCAAATGGAGCCATATAAGAGAACGGAAAAAAGATTCAGGAGCATATCAAACAGAGCCGTATAAGGTAATGGAACAAAGATTCAGGAGCATATCAAACGGAACCGTATAAGGGAACGGAACAAAGATTCAGGAGCATATCAAACGGAACTGCATAAGGGAACAGAACAAAGATTCAGGAGCATATCAAACGGAGCTGTTTAAGGGAATGGAACAAAGATTCAGGAGCATATCAAACGGAGCTGTATAAGGGAATGGAACAAAGATTCAGGAGCATATCAAACGGAGCTGTATAAGGGAACGGAACAAAGATTCAGGAGCATATCAAACGGAGCTGTATAAAGGAATGGAACAAAGATTCAGGAGCATATCAAACGGAGCCGTATAAGGGAGCGGGACAAAGATTCAGGAGCATATCAAACGGAGCTGTATAAGGGAACGGAACGAATATTCAGGAGCATATCAAACAGAGCCGTATAAGGGAACAGAACAAAGATTCAGGAGCATATTAAACGGAGCTGTATAAGGGAATGGAACAAAGATTCAGGAGCATATCAAACGGAGCCGTATAAGGGAGCGGGACAAAGATTCAGGAGCATATCAAACGGAGCCGTATAAGGGAACAGAACAAAGATTCAGGAGCATAACAACCTGAGCCGTATAAGTGAACGGAACAAAGATTCAGGAGCATATCAAACAGAACCGTATAAGGGAATGGAACAAAGATTCAGGAGCATATCAAATAGGACCGTATAAGGGAACGGAACAAAGATTCAGGAGCATATCAAATGGAGACGTATAAGGGAGCGGAACAAACATTCAGGAGCATATCAAACGGAGCCATATAAGGGAACGGAACAAAGATTCAGGAGCATATCAAATGGAGCCGTATAAGGGAACGGAACAAAGATTCAGGAGCATATCAAACGGAGCCATATAAGGGAATGGAACAAAGATTCAGGAGCATATCAAACGGAGCCGTATAAGGGAATTGAACAAAGATTCAGGAGCATATCAAACAGAACCGTATAAGGGAATGGAACAAAGATTCAGGAGCATATCAAACGGAACCGTATAAGGGAACGGAACAAAGATTCAGGAGCATATAAAACAGAGCCGTATAAGGGAACGGAATAAAGATTCAGGAGCATATCAAACGGAGCCGTATAAGGGAATGGAACAAAGATTCAGGAGCATATCACACGGAGCCGTATAAGGGAATGGAACAAAGATTCAGGAGCATATCAAATGGAGCCATATAAGGGAACGGAACAAAGATTCAGGAGCATATCAAATGGAGCTGTATAAGGGAATGGAACAAAGATTCAGGAGCATATCAAACTGAGCCGTATAAGGGAACGGAACAAAGATTCAGGAGCATATCAAATGGAGCTATATAAGGGAACGGAACAAAGATTCAGGAGCATATCAAATGGAGCCGTATAAGGGAACGGAACAAAGATTCAGGAGCATATCAAACGGAGCCGTATAAGGGAACGGAACAAAGATTCAGGAGCATATCAAACGGAACCGTATAAGGGAATGGAACAAAGATTCAGGAGCATATCAAATGGAGCCATATAAGAGAACGGAAAAAAGATTCAGGAGCATATCAAACAGAGCCGTATAAGGTAATGGAACAAAGATTCAGGAGCATATCAAACGGAACCGTATAAGGGAACAGAACAAAGATTCAGGAGCATATCAAACGGAACTGTATAAGGGAACAGAACAAAGATTCAGGAGCATATCAAACGGAGCTGTTTAACGGAATGGAACAAAGATTCAGGAGCATATCAAACGGAGCTGTATAAGGGAATGGAACAAAGATTCAGGAGCATATCAAACGGAGCTGTATAAGGGAACGGAACAAAGATTCAGGAGCATATCAAACAGAGCCGTATAAGGGAACAGAACAAAGATTCAGGAGCATATCAAACGGAGCTGTATAAGGGAATGGAACAAAGATTCAGGAGCATATCAAACGGAGCCGTATAAGGGAGCGGGACAAAGATTCAGGAGCATATCAAACGGAGCTGTATAAGGGAACGGAATGAATATTCAGGAGCATATCAAACAGAGCCGTATAAGGGAACAGAACAAAGATTCAGGAGCATATCAAACGGAGCTGTATAAGGGAATGGAACAAAGATTCAGGAGCATATCAAACGGAGCCGTATAAGGGAGCGGGACAAAGTTTCAGGAGCATATCAAACGGAGCCGTATAAGGGAACAGAACAAATATTCAGGAGCATAACAACCTGAGCCGTATAAGTGAACGGAACAAAGATTCAGGAGCATATCAAACAGAACCGTATAAGGGAATGGAACAAAGATTCAGGAGCATATCAAATAGGACCGTATAAGGGAATGGAACAAAGATTCAGGAGCATATCAAATGGAGACGTATAAGGGAGCGGAACAAAGATTCAGGAGCATATCAAACGGAGCCGTATAAGGGAACGGAACAAAGATTCAGGAGCATATAAAACGGAGCCGTATAAGTGAACGGAACAAAGATTCAGGAGCATATCAAACAGAGCCGTATAAGGGAACGGAACAAAGATTCAGGAGCATATCAGACGGAACTGTATAAGGGAATGGAACAAAGATTCAGGAGCATATCAAATGGAGCCATATAAGGGAACGGAACAAAGATTCAGGAGCATATCAAATGGAGCTGTATAAGGGAATGGAACAAAGATTCAGGAGCATATCAAATGGAGCCGTATAAGGGAACGGAACAAAGATTCAGGAGCATATCAAATGGAGCTATATAAGGGAACGGAACAAAGATTCAGGAGCATATCAAATGGAGCCGTATAAGGGAACGGAACAAAGATTCAGGAGCATATCAAACAGAGCCGTATAAGGGAACAGAACAAAGATTCAGGAGCATATCAAACAGAACCGTATAAGGGAATGGAACAAAGATTCAGGAGCATATCAAATGGAGCCATATAAGAGAACGGAAAAAAGATTCAGGAGCTTATCAAACAGAGCCGTATAAGGTAATGGAACAAAGATTCAGGAGCATATCAAACGGAACCGTATAAGGGAACGGAACAAAGATTCAGGAGCATATCAAACGGAACTGTATAAGGGAACAGAACAAAGATTCAGGAGCATATCAAACGGAGCTGTTTAAGGGAATGGAACAAAGATTCAGGAGCATATCAAACGGAGCTGTATAAGGGAATGGAACAAAGATTCAGGAGCATATCAAACGGAGCTGTATAAGGGAACGGAACAAAGATTCAGGAGCATATCAAACGGAGCTGTATAAGGGAATGGAACAAAGATTCAGGAGCATATCAAACGGAGCCGTATAAGGGAGCGGGACAAAGATTCAGGAGCATATCAAACGGAGCTGTATAAGGGAACGGAACGAATATTCAGGAGCATATCAAACAGAGCCGTATAAGGGAACAGAACAAAGATTCAGGAGCATATTAAACGGAGCTGTATAAGGGAATGGAACAAAGATTCAGGAGCATATCAAACGGAGCCGTATAAGGGAGCGGGACAAAGATTCAGGAGCATATCAAACGGAGCCGTATAAGGGAACAGAACAAAGATTCAGGAGCATAACAACCTGAGCCGTATAAGTGAACGGAACAAAGATTCAGGAGCATATCAAACAGAACCGTATAAGGGAATGGAACAAAGATTCAGGAGCATATCAAATAGGACCATATAAGGGAACGGAACAAAGATTCAGGAGCATATCAAATGGAGACGTATAAGGGAGCGGAACAAAATTCAGGAGCATATCAAACGGAGCCATATAAGGGAACGGAACAAAGATTCAGGAGCATATCAAATGGAGCCGTATAAGGGAACGGAACAAAGATTCAGGAGCATATCAAACGGAGCCATATAAGGGAATGGAACAAAGATTCAGGAGCATATCAAACGGAGCCGTATAAGGGAATTGAACAAAGATTCAGGAGCATATCAAACAGAACCGTATAAGGGAATGGAACAAAGATTCAGGAGCATATCAAACGGAACCGTATAAGGGAACGGAACAAAGATTCAGGAGCATATAAAACAGAGCCGTATAAGGGAACGGAATAAAGATTCAGGAGCATATCAAACGGAGCCGTATAAGGGAATGGAACAAAGATTCAGGAGCATATAAAACGGAGCTGTATAAGGGAATGGAACAAAGATTCAGGAGCATATCAAACGGAGCCGTATAAGGGAGCGGGACAAAGATTCAGGAGCATATCAAACGGAGCTGTATAAGGGAACGGAATGAATATTCAGGAGCATATCAAACAGAGCCGTATAAGGGAACAGAACAAAGATTCAGGAGCATATCAAACGGAGCTGTATAAGGGAATGGAACAAAGATTCAGGAGCATATCAAACGGAGCCGTATAAGGGAGCGGGACAAAGATTCAGGAGCATATCAAACGGAGCTGTATAAGGGAACGGAATGAATATTCAGGAGCATATCAAACAGAGCCGTATAAGGGAACAGAACAAAGATTCAGGAGCATATCAAACGGAGCTGTATAAGGGAATGGAACAAAGATTCAGGAGCATATCAAACGGAGCCGTATAAGGGAGCGGGACAAAGTTTCAGGAGCATATCAAACGGAGCCGTATAAGGGAACAGAACAAATATTCAGGAGCATAACAACCTGAGCCGTATAAGTGAACGGAACAAAGATTCAGGAGCATATCAAACAGAACCGTATAAGGGAATGGAACAAAGATTCAGGAGCATATCAAATAGGACCGTATAAGGGAATGGAACAAAGATTCAGGAGCATATCAAATGGAGACGTATAAGGGAGCGGAACAAAGATTCAGGAGCATATCAAACGGAGCCGTATAAGGGAACGGAATAAAGATTCAGGAGCATATAAAACGGAGCCGTATAAGTGAACGGAACAAAGATTCAGGAGCATATCAAACAGAGCCGTATAAGGGAACGGAACAAAGATTCAGGAGCATATCAGACGGAACTGTATAAGGGAATGGAACAAAGATTCAGGAGCATATCAAATGGAGCCATATAAGGGAACGGAATAAAGATTCAGGAGCATATCAAATGGAGCTGTATAAGGGAATGGAACAAAGATTCAGGAGCATATCAAATGGAGCCGTATAAGGGAACGGAACAAAGATTCAGGAGCATATCAAATGGAGCTATATAAGGGAACGGAACAAAGATTCAGGAGCATATCAAATGGAGCCGTATAAGGGAACGGAACAAAGATTCAGGAGCATATCAAACAGAGCCGTATAAGGGAACAGAACAAAGATTCAGGAGCATATCAAACAGAACCGTATAAGGGAATGGAACAAAGATTCAGGAGCATATCAAATGGAGCCATATAAGAGAACGGAAAAAAGATTCAGGAGCTTATCAAACAGAGCCGTATAAGGTAATGGAACAAAGATTCAGGAGCATATCAAACGGAACCGTATAAGGGAACGGAACAAAGATTCAGGAGCATATCAAACGGAACTGTATAAGGGAACAGAACAAAGATTCAGGAGCATATCAAACGGAGCTGTTTAAGGGAATGGAACAAAGATTCAGGAGCATATCAAACGGAGCTGTATAAGGGAATGGAACAAAGATTCAGGAGCATATCAAACGGAGCTGTATAAGGGAACGGAACAAAGATTCAGGAGCATATCAAACGGAGCTGTATAAGGGAATGGAACAAAGATTCAGGAGCATATCAAACGGAGCCGTATAAGGGAGCGGGACAAAGATTCAGGAGCATATCAAACGGAGCTGTATAAGGGAACGGAACGAATATTCAGGAGCATATCAAACAGAGCCGTATAAGGGAACAGAACAAAGATTCAGGAGCATATTAAACGGAGCTGTATAAGGGAATGGAACTAAGATTCAGGAGCATATCAAACGGAGCCGTATAAGGGAGCGGGACAAAGATTCAGGAGCATATCAAACGGAGCCGTATAAGGGAACAGAACAAAGATTCAGGAGCATAACAACCTGAGCCGTATAAGTGAACGGAACAAAGATTCAGGAGCATATCAAACAGAACCGTATAAGGGAATGGAACAAAGATTCAGGAGCATATCAAATAGGACCATATAAGGGAACGGAACAAAGATTCAGGAGCATATCAAATGGAGACGTATAAGGGAGCGGAACAAAATTCAGGAGCATATCAAACGGAGCCATATAAGGGAACGGAACAAAGATTCAGGAGCATATCAAATGGAGCCGTATAAGGGAACGGAACAAAGATTCAGGAGCATATCAAACGGAGCCATATAAGGGAATGGAACAAAGATTCAGGAGCATATCAAACGGAGCCGTATAAGGGAATTGAACAAAGATTCAGGAGCATATCAAACAGAACCGTATAAGGGAATGGAACAAAGATTCAGGAGCATATCAAACGGAACCGTATAAGGGAACGGAACAAAGATTCAGGAGCATATAAAACAGAGCCGTATAAGGGAACGGAATAAAGATTCAGGAGCATATCAAACGGAGCCGTATAAGGGAATGGAACAAAGATTCAGGAGCATATAAAACGGAGCCGTATAAGGGAATGGAACAAAGATTCAGGAGCATATCAAACGGAGCTGTATAAGGGAATGGAACAAAGATTCAGGAGCATATCAAATGGAGCCATATAAGGGAACGGAACAAAGATTCAGGAGCATATCAAATGGAGCTGTATAAGGGAATGGAACAAAGATTCAGGAGCATTTCAAATGGAGCCGTATAAGGGAACGGAACAAAGATTCAGGAGCATATCAAATGGAGCTATATAAGGGAACGGAACAAAGATTCAGGAGCATATCAAATGGAGCCGTATAAGGGAACGGAACAAAGATTCAGGAGCATATCAAACGGAGCCGTATAAGGGAACGGAACAAAGATTCAGGAGCATATCAAACGGAGCCGTATAAGGGAATGGAACAAAGATTCAGTAGCATATCAAATGGAGCCATATAAGAGAACGGAAAAAAGATTCAGGAGCATATCAAACAGAGCCGTATAAGGTAATGGAACAAAGATTCAGGAGCATATCAAACGGAACCGTATAAGGGAATGGAACAAAGATTCAGTAGCATATCAAATGGAGCCATATAAGAGAACGGAAAAAAGATTCAGGAGCATATCAAACAGAGCCGTATAAGGTAATGGAACAAAGATTCAGGAGCATATCAAACGGAACCGTATAAGGGAACGGAACAAAGATTCAGGAGCATATCAAACGGAACTGTATAAGGGAACAGAACAAAGATTCAGGAGCATATCAAACGGAGCTGTTTAAGGGAACGGAACAAAGATTCAGGAGCATATCAAACGGAGCTGTATAAGGGAATGGAACAAAGATTCAGGAGCATATCAAACGGAGCTGTATAAGGGAACGGAACAAAGATTCAGGAGCATATCAAACAGAGCCGTATAAGGGAACAGAACAAAGATTCAGGAGCATATCAAACGGAGCTGTATAAGGGAATGGAACAAAGATTCAGGAGCATATCAAACGGAGCCGTATAAGGGAGCGGGACAAAGATTTAGGAGCATATCAAACGGAGCTGTATAAGGGAACGGAATGAATATTCAGGAGCATATCAAACAGAGCCGTATAAGGGAACAGAACAAAGATTCAGGAGCATATCAAACGGAGCTGTATAAGGGAATGGAACAAAGATTCAGGAGCATATCAAACGGAGCCGTATAAGGGAGCGGGACAAAGTTTCAGGAGCATATCAAACGGAGCCGTATAAGGGAACAGAACAAATATTCAGGAGCATAACAACCTGAGCCGTATAAGTGAACGGAACAAAGATTCAGGAGCATATCAAACAGAACCGTATAAGGGAATGGAACAAAGATTCAGGAGCATATCAAATAGGACCGTATAAGGGAACGGAACAAAGATTCAGGAGCATATCAAATGGAGACGTATAAGAGAGCGGAACAAAGATTCAGGAGCATATCAAACGGAGCCGTATAAGGGAACGGAACAAAGATTCAGGAGCATATCAAACGGAGCCGTATAAGTGAACGGAACAAAGATTCAGGAGCATATCAAACAGAGCCGTATAAGGGAACGGAACAAAGATTCAGGAGCATATCAAACAGAACCGTATAAGGGAATGGAACAAAGATTCAGGAGCATATCAAATAGGACCGTATAAGGGAACGGAACAAAGATTCAGGAGCATATCAAATGGAGACGTATAAGGGAGCGGAACAAAGATTCAGGAGCATATCAAATGGAGCCGTATAAGGGAACAGAACAAAGATTCAGGAGCATATCAAACGGAGCCGTATAAGTGAATGGAACAAAGATTCAGGAGCATATCAAACAGAGCCGTATAAGGGAACGGAACAAAGATTCAGGAGC